>NC_056441.1:75886540-75929040 GCF_018296145.1 Oncorhynchus tshawytscha
GGGTTGATTGTCGGATTCACATCTATCATCGAAGGAATGAGCGTTACACCGAGGCCTGTGCTCTGGAATGGGATCGATTAATGTTGGTGGAGGGTCCGACATGGTCTGGTGCTGGTGTGTCACAGCATCATCGGACTGAGCTTGTTGTCATTGCAAGCAATCTCAACGCTGTGCGTTACAGTGAAGACATCCTCCTCCCTCATGCGATACCCTTCCTGCAGGCTCATCCTGACATGACCCTCCAGCATGACAATGCCACCAGCCATACTGATCGTTCTGTGTGTGATTTCCTGCAAGACAGGAATATCAGTGTTCTGCCATGGCCAGGCAAGAGCCCCGATCTAAATCCCATTGAGCACGTCAGGGACCTGTTGGATCGGAGCATGAGGGCTAGGGCCATTCCCCCCAGAAATGTCCGGGAACTTGCAGGTGCCTTGGTGGAAGAGTGGGGTAACATCTCACAGCAAGAACTGGCAAATCTGGTGCAGTCCGTGAGGAGGAGATGCCCTGCAGTACTTAATGCAGCTGGTGGCCATACCAGATACTGACTGTTACTTTTGATTTTGACACCTCATTTGTTCAGGGACACATTATTCCATTTCTGTTAGTCACATGTCTGTGGAACTTGTTCAGATTATGTCTGTTGTTGAATCTTGTTATGTTCATACAAATATTTACACATGTTAAGTTTGCTGAAAATAAATGTAGTTGACAGTGAGAGGACGTTTATTTTTTTGCTACACACACATGCACATACTACACACACACACACACCCACATACTATACGTTCACACACACCAAAAACATCTACCCTTCTATTTACATATTCCTTTATTGCCATTTTACATATTCATTAATTACACAGCTTTATAAAACAGCTTTTAAATGATTCCACTCTGAGTAATTATATAGTGTTGAGTAGAGAAGCAGCAGTGATCTATGTTAATGAATTCAGAGAGAATGGAGTCTGTGTTGGATTAGTCCGTTCTGAAGGACCCACATGGCACATGTACTAAAGCATCTCACTCTCCAGCCTAGTTAGCATGGTTGTCTCTTCTGTGTGTGTGTTTGTGTGCCTGTGTAGCCTATACACTATGTCTCTCACTCTGTGTGTGTGTGTGTGTGTGTGTGTGTGTGTGTGTGTGTGTGTGTGTGTGTGTGTGTGTGCGTGCTCCTGTGTAGCCTATATAGTGAGCCCCAACATAATGGTTTGAGCCCCAACATAATGGTTTGAGCCCCAACATAATGGTTCGAGCCCCAACATAATGGTACGAGCCCCAACATAATGGTGCGAGCCCCAACATAATGGTACGAGCCCCAACATAATGTTTCGAGTCCCAACATAATGGTGCGAGCCCCAACATAATGGTTCGAGCCCCAACATAATGGTTCGAGCCCCAACATAATGGTTTGAGTCCCAACATAATGGTGTGAGCCCCAACATAATGGTTTGAGTCCCAACATAATGGTCCGAGTCCCAACATAATGGTGTGAGCCCCAACATAATGGTCCGAGTCCCAACATAATGGTTTGAGCCCCAACATAATGGTTCGAGTCCCAACATAGTGGTGTGAGCCCCAACATAATGGTATGAGTCCCAACATAATGGCGTGAGCCCCAACATAATGCTGCGAGTCCCAACATAATGGTCGAGCCCCAAGTACCAGTACCTGTTCCCATACCCATTTTGACAATTAACACTCCTTCAGTCTCTCTTGCGCACACACACGCACACACACACACACACACACACACACACACACACACACACACACACACACACACACACACACACACACACACACACACACACACACACACACACACACACACACACACACCCTATGACACTGAGAAGGTCATTCCCTGCTAGGACTGCTCTTTCTCTCTTTATACTCTCCTCTCTCCTAGAGTTAGGATACTTAATCACAATGTCACGTGTCCCTGGGAACCTCTGTTTGTGGAGGGAGGGAGAGGGAGAGAGAGAAAGAGATATTAAAGAGAGAGAGAGATAATAGAGAGAGAAGGATGGAAGGAAAGAGAGAGAGAGATAATAGAGAGGTGGATATATAAAAGAGAGACATATTATAGAGAGAAAGATAGATAATAGAGAGAAAGAGAGAGAGGAAGAGGGATAATGGAGAGAAAGAGATAATAGAGAGGAAGAGAGATACTAGAGAGGAAGTGAGGTAATAGAGCGATAATAGAGAGGAACAGAGATAATAGAGAGAAAGTTATATAATAGAGAGGAAGATAGATAATCCAGAGGAAGAGAGATAATAGAGAGAAAGATAGATAATAGAGAGGAAGATAATTAATAGAGAGATAATAGAGAGGAAGAGAGATAATAGAGAGAAAGCGATAGTAGAGAGAAAGATAGATAATAGAGAGGAAGAGAGATAATAGAGAGAAAGGTAGATAATAGAGAGGAAGAGAGATAACTAGAGAAGAATATATATAATAGAGAGAAATAGATAATGGAGAGAAAGATATATAATAGAGAGAAAGAGATATAATAGAGAGAAAGAGAGATAATAGAGAGGAGAGAGAGATAAAGAGAGACAATAGAGAGGAACATAGATAATAGAGAGAAAGAGAGATAATAGAGAAGAAGATAGATAATAGAGAGGAAGATAGATAATAGAGAGAAAGAGAGATAATAGAGAGGAGGAGAGATATAGATAAAGAGAGACAATAGAGAGGAACATGGATGAGAGATAATAGAGACACAGAGAGATAATAGAGAGGAAGAGAGATAATAGAGACAAAGAGGGAGAAAGCAAAGAAGGGGAAAAGGGAATTGTGAGATCATGATTCTATAGCGATATATTTATTCTGTCCGGTACTACCCCCTTTTGTTTTCACAGCAAAACCAGCTTTGTGGGGAGGCTTGAATGTGGCCGCTGAATAGGAGACAGAGAGAGAACTGCCAAGGCAGAACCTACGGTCTCATACATTACTTTGCTGCCTGGGAAATCCTGGACTCTAACTAACTGTTAAGCATGTGTGTGTGTATGCATACACGTGTGTGTGTGTGTGTGTGTGTGTGTGTGTCTCTGTGTGTGTGTGTGTGTGTGTGTTCTGTTAGAAGAAGGAGAAGTCAGGGCTTGGATCTGAACAGCTGTAATGAAGTTATGAAAACAATGAGAAAAATGACTGCATGAAGGAGAAAAAGCACAAGTGTGCAGACAAATACAAATACTGTACACACACACACACACACTATATTTCACATTTAGAGGGTATGAAGTATCCTTCTTCTGCCCTCTAAGTCTTTTTAGCAGAATAGGGCTGGACTGTTTTATCTGCTACGCTCCCCTCAGCTCACTGCACACAAATTGCTGAATGTATTCTTGATTTCCTGCATGTGGAGAAAATAACATTGGTAATGATAGCTTGTGGTTTCCCCATGCTGGAGGAGTGCAGAACGGAGTCCGGTGTATATATTTCAGTAAGAGAGCACTGCGCCGCGGAAAGCAATTAGGATTAAAAACCTGAGTGAGTACACGCTCTACACAGCAAACATATATATCCTACGCCAGGGATCATCAACTACATTCAGCTTTGGGGCGATTTTTTCTTGAGCGGATGGTCAGGGGGCTGGAACATAATTCCAAATCATTTGTAGACTGCAAATTGACCGCAAGAAGCCCAAACAGATATAATGTTTGACTAAAACATAGTCATTTCAAACCTTGCTTATGTTTCTATACGACCACATTGTGTCTCTATTATCCGTGGGAATAGTTGGAAACAGATTTCTTAAAGGAAAATCACTAGGAGCTGATTTCCTAATGTTTTTTTACAGTCTATTATGTCCAACAATGAACATTTTATTTTATTTTTTTATTTTTCTCAGAAAACTTGGGGGGCCAAATTAAACACCGCGGGCCACATTTGGAACGTGAGCCGCCAGTTGGGGAACCCTGGCCTCTGCAATACACACAGATGAAGGCATTCATTCACCTTCCAAGCACACACACATATTCATGCGTCTTCCACCCATACACAGGTAGGCGGAGTTATCAAACACAGTTGTAAATAGTAAGCACACAGGACAAACACAAACAGCCTACATCAACTTAAAACCATACTGTACATCTGGCGCAGATACACGCTCACACTCTAGACACAGTGTTCTCCAATACAGTACAGGCCTGCAGGTAGGAACTCTGAATAGTGTGCTGTTGTGTGTCTGATGTCAGTGAAAGAGAGATGTTTGTTCTGCTGCATTATTTATAGGCCTTTATTTGGCCCTGAGACTTCTGTTGCCTGCTGGCACCTTCTATGTGTGTATGTGTGCGTGAGTGTGTGTGTCTGCATACGTGTTGATACGTGTATGTAAGCCTGCATATCAGTTACCTGTGTGTGTTTACTTTGTTGTGTGTATGTGCCTTGGTTAAAGTGTGTGTTTGTGTGTTTATATGTGTGTGTGTCTGAGCCTCAGGTCGTCACATGGAAAACCTGTCTAACTCGTGTTACAGCAGGCCATGACTGCAGATTCCTCAGCCCATGAGGTCTCTATTATAATGGCTGGGTGGATTTGTCACCGTTTGTCATCTCTTCCTGTGAGCCACTAAAGGCGACCGCCTGCTATATGACACCATAGACACACGAACACACACACACACACACACACACACACACACACACACACACACACACACACACACACACACACACACACACACTGCTCCACACGTCCCCTGTGGTTACATTGCTTTTAACATTTGGAGAGACCTGATTAGCTTTAGCGACACGCCTAGGCTACGGACAGGAATTATACCTGGGGTCTTAGGGTTAGCCTGTTAGCACTGTCATGACTGTCCTGATCAGGTCAGGTTACAGGAGACCACAACCCTACAGAATATCTCTCAACCCCAACAGAGGAGGAGAGATCTAGGGGTCTGAAGATGTGGGGTTTTTATGACCCCTCACTCCCATGGTAAATCTTAGGCCACAGACAAATTCTTTTTGTCCTGTTACTATGGAGAACCAGCCTCAGAACATTAAACATGAAATAAAGGGACTTTGGAACAATGGTTTACGTCAGCCACAATGGTGGTCATGACGATAGATGGAATATGAAAATGTATGTCATTTTTGTTTTGTTATTAAAGGTTAATAGATGACGTTATTACGAAAACATTGTAACGTCAACAGTTTACCAAGTATATGTTTGATGTTAATACATTGTACGTTGTATTGAAAATGTCCAAATCAAAGAGAATGTTTTGGTAAAGATGAAATGTGAAGTTAGTTGTCTAAAATTGGATTCGGGTAAAATCTAGACCTTGCCCATAACTTGGTACGCCCAGAGAATTGCCTTAAAGGCGGATACGCCCACTTCTGACCCAAGGGTATAAAACCTGTGAGTGAAGAATTAACAGATCAGACTAAGTGACCCAAGCTGCAGCCGAGGTCTAAAAAGTCAACGAACCCAATACGCAACACAAGTTTGAAGACAAAGAAATCTTTTTCTTCTCAAGCTACGGATGAGTAGCTGTGTCTAAGCGGGTGAATTCAAGTCGAACCACCTAGCCTCCAATCCTCACCGAATCGGGGTATCTACACTGTTTCATTCCTACGCTGTGAGCTCTGAGCTACAGAGCTGTCTGTCCTCAGAAGAGCCCTTCCAGAGCAAGGGCGAGAGAACAGACTCCTAAGCCAAAAGGACACTGACATCGTGATGGACAACCAAAGAGTTACGCCGGAGAAGTGCGTCATTGGGCAGCCTGAACCGTCCACGTGGAGAACCTACGGAGACCTTCCCCACGTAATTACATCATTATATTCTGACCCATAAGAGCGGCAGTTTGGGGCAAGGCTAGGGTTAGAATAAGCATAGCTGACAAATTCACCCAAAGGTATCTTTCTCTCGTGTACTTTCTCTTTCTCTCTCTTTTAAATCCCCATTTTGGGTAACACGTACCATAGTGTGTTGGCCCGTTATACTAAGTTCTAATCAATAGCCTAGAATGTGTTTTTGTGTATGTATATCTTTTATCATCATTTTAGCTTTCTAGTAAATAAATACTCAACTAAGATTGGTGTGGTACGAACTGAGACCCGGGTCCATGCAGATTCCCGGATTATGTGACGTTCAGAACGAGACTGTAGAGGTAACTGGTTAATTAGCGGCTGTTGTAAAATTGATATTCTGATAACTAATTTTCCCATGGTGCCCCAGGTTAACTTCTTGGCGCACCCATCCCGTTAGCGGTTATCATTTTCATCAACACCCGCTGAATTGCAGCGCGCCAAATTAAAATTAAAATACTAAACATATTTAAATTTCATTAAATCACAAGTGCAATATAGCAAAACACAGCTTTGTTTATCTCTCTGCGCATGGAACCCGGTAGCGGGATGAAATTCGACAACATATGGTGATCGCTACATAAATAGTCATATTAAACATTCATGAAAATACAAGTGTCTCACATGAAAGCCTAGAATCTTGCTAATCCAACTGCATTGTCAGATTTAAAAAAGGATTTACTACGAAAGAATACGATGCGATTATCTGAGGATAGAGCCCCATAAAAAACAACTATTTCAACCAGCACAGGCATAACAAAATCACAAACTGCAATAAAATAAATTGTTTACCTTTGACGATCTTCCTCTGTTTGCAATCCCAATGGTCATCATTACCCAATGAATGGTCTATTGTTTGATAAAATACATTTTTATAGCCTTACACAAAACATTTTGTGAACCGCTTGTGTCGTGAATTCCGTCTCATTCCATTTTCGACGACACATTCGAGGTAAATACCCACACAAAACGTGACTTTTCCAGTCATGTTTGGTTTCATTGCAATCAACTGGTTTGTTTGTAACACAACCAAACCTCATGGGTCATTTCGCGGGACGTATTGACTGAAAGAAACCGATTTGAAGACAACAAGTAATGACATCATTGTGCACCAATGATTTGCCCGCTGTTTCGTTGATTGACTGTATTTTAACCCAATGACCACTGATCGTCTTGAAATCGAACTGGGTAGATAGCCAATGAGCTGAGGTAAACTGCAATATGTAATGTTTATGTGTTGGAAGACCAACCCATGAAGTAAACTCCGGCATAAAGAGGGTCATTCGCCATTGAAGTTTCATACCGGAAAGAGCAACGCATGTTGCGCACAGCATTGTTTTGGTAAAGCACATATTCAGCTGTTTATATATCAATCAGTATGGCGACTAAGTCAGGGAAAGCTAAATCTAAGTCTAGATATACATATGTACACACAATTTTAGAAGAAATTGATCAAGGATGATTAATTTAGCGATTCCCAAATGGAGGAATATTTTTTGAACTGAGAGGACATCATTTTGGACTGGTAAGTTCTTCTCATGCTAATGCCGTTGTTTGAAATTAATAATATAAAATATTATTTGTGAAATGAAATAGCCTATTTGAGGCTGTTGAGGGGAGGGCAGGCCCACAACAATGGCCAAAGTGAAATGGAGACAGTAGATACAGCTGGTCTGTTGTAATATAATAAAGACAGAAGATCTAGCTGGTCTGTCATAATATAATAGAGACAGTAGATCTAGCTGAAATGTCATAATATAAATAAGACAGTAGATCTAGTAGGTCTATAATAATATATTCAACCTTATGTTCCCTGTACTCTATACATATCTGTTTATTATACCTGTTAATACAGGGCTCATATGTGAAACTATTCTAACTGAACATTTTCTTTCACAGTGACACTGACTCAGAATGGGAGCCTCCAGTGCCAAGGTGTCCATCCCCCACTGAAGCTGGTTCATCCAGCTCCTGCCAAAAGTGGTGATCATCTGCCCAAATGTATTTTTGCAGGCATGGATGTGCTATGGCACCTGGTATCAGCAGCATAATATTGTGTAGAGGACTGAGGGTCTTCCAAATATTGAAAGTGTTATGTTGTAAATGTATATTTTTTTTTAAATGTTTCATGTTCTCCATGTTTGGGGGGGGGGGTGTTAGAATACCATTTTGGTATTTTGTATATACTTATTCCATTCAAAATGTATAACTTCACCAATTTGGCCACTTGGGTACATTTGGGCTACTTGTGTGGGACACCTGGGTGACTTCATGATAAATGTCATGTAGCACACTCATTTTGGAGGTTATCATTCTGAAACTTTGCACAAGTACTGTTGTTTTTCACTGAAATTGTCCCCATCATCCTATCTGAATGTTTGTTTTATCTTGTTCATTTTAAAGATGATGATACAACAATAAAAATATAAATGTATGTTTTTTTTCATTGTATTATCTAAACCAGATCTATTGTGTTATATTCTCCTACATTCAATTCACATTTACACAAACTTCAGAGTGTTTTCTTTCAAAAGGTACCAAGAATATGCATATCCTTGGTTCTGTGCCTGAGCTACAGGCTGTTAGATTTGGGTATGTCTTCAGGTGGAAATTGAAAAAAGTAGGGGGGCGTGTCAGATTTCAATACAGCTTTTCAGCGAAAGCATAACGAGCATTTATGTAAGAACATCTCTCTCAGTAGACAAAATATTACAAACACCTGGCAGCCAAGTAGATTGGTCACGAAAGTCAGAAAAGCAATAGATTAAATCACTTACCTTTGATGATCTTCTGATGTTTTCACTCACGAGACTCCCAGTTACGCAATAAATGTTCCTTTTGTTCCATAAATATTATTTTTATATCCAAAATACCTCCATTTGTTTGGCGCGTTATGTTCAGAAATCCACAGGCGCGAGCAGTCACGACATCGCAGACGAAAATTCCAAATAGTATGTCCACAGAAACATGTCAAATGTTTTTTTATAATCAATCCTCAAGTTATTTTTAAAATATATAATCGATAATATATCAACCGGGACTGTCGCTTTTTCAATAGGAGAGGGAGAGACAATGGCTGCCCCACTCTGTTGCGCAAGCAAAACTCATGCGAACACCCAGCTTATCCACTGACGCAATGTTATCTTTCTCGCTCATTTTTCAAAATAAAAGCCTGAAACTATGTCTAAAGACTGTTGACACCTTGAGGAAGCGACAGGGAAAGGAATCTGGTTGATATCCCTTTAAATGGAGCAAAGGCAGGCTATGGAACATGGAGCTTTCAAAATAGAAGCCACCTGGTTTGATTCTCCTCAGGTTTTCGCCTGCAATATCAGTTCTGCTATACTCACAGACAATATTTTGACAGTTTTGGAAACTTTAGAGTGTTTTCTCTCCTAATCTGATTATATGCATATTCTAGTTTCTGGGCCTGAGAAATAGGCAGTTTCAAATGTGTACGTTTTTTTTGTACAAAAAACGAAAATCCTGCTCCCTACACTCAAGAGGTTAATGAGTTAATAATTGCTTGATTCAGTTAATCACGCAATTAGAAACCTTTAATAATTCGATGAGCAACAGTCGTCACATTAACTAATACAACGTAACGACAGCACTTTGGCTAGCTATCATGCTATCACCAATGTATCACCACTGACAGTTCCATTATAGTAGATGAAGACACAGTAGCAAATTCTGCATTTCTAAAATGAGAGAAATGTGAATGTGTGGTTATGTGGATGTTTTTAGCACTGTGTTTATGCATGTGATTGGGAGCATTGGTTTTAATTAGGCTTTGAGGAGAAAATTGTTGTTGTTTGTGTGTCAGGAGGCTTCCGCATATTTTGCCCTGCCTGCTTCCCACCCCTCCACCCCCACAACACAAGCCATGCTCTGAGATGGTCACATGATGCATCACCACAGGGGTTAGAGGTCAGCTAGAATAAGCCAACAAGGAGATAGCTCTGATCTCAGCTGCCAGTGTACAGAAGCTCAGCCAATCAGCTTCTAGCAAGTCCTGAGGACTAGATATGGAGATATCTCCCATAATGACATGCTTTAGTTTGGCTTCCTATTTCAGAGTGTTACTGTGGGCACACTGGGCAGTAGGTTATTCCGTGGGAAATAGCTAATCTTCTTTGAAAATGTTCTTTATGGGGTAGAGATACAAAAAAAAGCAAAACATTTAAAAGTTGGGGAAAAAAAGAAAAAAAAGTTGATTATTATGTTCATGTTTTATGGATTGGTGTGCGACGGGTTCTTGTACCCACATTTCTTTTGTTATGGACTTTGGTTTTGGAGTTTATTAAAGTACTGTAGTTATTAAATAGTTATTAGTTAATAAGTATTAAAATACTCCAATTATACCAAGTTTAATTCTCCTGGTCTTGACTTCCCTGCCACCTACATACACGACGTGACAACAGTACATGTTATGTCATACATCTAGGTAATAACCAACCTGATCTCATCGTTTCACTTCGGAATTTGTCGCATTATGGATTAAGGTCTATTTGTTACACATTAATACTGCATGGTTATATTGCGCTGTTTCCATGAAGTATCATTAAGTACTCTCCCGTCTTGCTAGAGCATTGTGATCTGCCGTGCAGTGATCCAAGCAGCGCGCTCTGGTTCCGAGACTCCTGAGTTCACGCCCAGTGCTGTGCCATCGTTGTTTTGTATTGTGAGCGCAGATGAAGCCATATCCACGTCCTCAGGACCTTCTCAAATGTCCAAAATCAAAGGCTATTTGTAGTGACCAGGCTGGTAGTAACATAGACCTAGGCCTATATGCTATAGTTTGTAGACTATATGGTGATGTGTCTGGTACACACAAACACACACACACAAACACACACACTGTGACTGTCATCTGTCTCTCACCTCCTAGCTGAACGGTGGTCAATACATCCAGAAACGATGTGTTAACACCTCTCTTCTGTCTGTGGCAACTATTTCAACACATTTCTATGTGTTCATGTCATCCATCATTAACACTATACTCTCTCCCCTTTCACACTTCATCAAACACACACAACACACACACACACACACACACACACACACACACACACACACACACACACACACACACACACACACACACAGTGATGGCAGAGCCCAAAGCACAGAGCTTCATGCTGCCTCTGACACCTCGTTAGTGCGTTAATTGCTTTATTCTAATGTGAAGCCATTTTTCATGTCACAAGATGAGTGGTGGAGAGAGAGACAGAGAGAGAGAATACAAAAGAAAGAGTGCCAGAAGCCCTTATCTATCTATTTCTACAGCACACTCAATCTGCTGACATGGTGTGTGGGGGGGGTGTGTGTGTGAAAGAGAGAAAGATTGTTTAAGTAATGTTCCTCTCTTCAGACAGCCAGACTGTCGATGTTTATGTTTCTGGCTGGATGCAAACAACAAAAACATAATCATTAAACAAAACAGAACTAGAAGTCTGCATCGAATGACAATCAGAAGACCAAAACAACAAGAGAGAACTTATCTTTGATAAGAACTTCTGGAAGAACAGAAATATGTATTGGAATCACAAGGGACTGGAGGAGAATCAACGGAAAACCATGATTAACTACTCATGGTGTGATTGTGGTAAAGTACAGGAACTCCAAGTACTTTTGTTCTCCCAATTTGGAATACCTCACTATAAAATGCAGACCGCATTACCTCCCAAGAGAATTGTCTTGAGTCATCGTCACGTCGTGTATGTTTCCCCTCAAGCCCCCTCAAGGCTCTCAAGGAAGGGGAGAGGGGATATCTAGTCAGTTGCACAACTGAATCCATTAAACCAACCCCTCTGAATGAGAGAGGTGAGGGGGGCTGCGTCAATCGACGTCTATGTCATCAGCGCCCGGGGAGCAGTTGTTGTTGGGGGTTAACTGACTTGCTCAAGGGCAGAACAGCAGATTTTTTTCCACCTTGCCACCTTGGGGATTCGAACAAGCAACCTTTCGCTCTTAACCACAAGGCTACCTGTCGAACTACACTGGACTTTGTGCAAACTGGAAAACGCATATCCTGAGGCCACATTTATTGTAGCTGGGAACTTTAATAAAGCAAATCTAAGGAAAACGCTATTAAAGTTTTATCAACACATCGCCTGCCCTACTCACTCATCCAGAACTCTTGACCATTACTACTCACCCTTCCAGGATGGCTACAAGGCCCTCCCCTGCATTCCCTTCGGCAAATCAGATCACACCTCTATTCTGCTCCTCCCTTCATATAGGCAAAAACTTAAACAGGAAGTTCCTGTGGTAAGGTCTGTTCAACGTTGGTCTGACCAGTCAGAATATATGCTTCAAGATTGTTTTGATCACACAGACTGGGATATCTTCCGGGTTGACATAACATTGACGTATACACTGACTCGGTGACTTAGTTCATCAGGAAGTGCATAGAGGATGATGTTCCCACTGTGATGATTAGAACTTATCCAAACCAAAAACCGTGGATAGATGGCAGCATTTGTGCAAAACTGAAAGCGCAAACCACCGCATTTAACCACAGCAAGTTGAGTGGGAACATGAATGAATACAAACAGTCCAGCTATGCCCTCTGTAAGGCAATCAAATAGACAATATGCCAGTACAGAGACAAAGTGGAGTCGCAATTCAACGGCTCAGACACAAGACGAATAAGGCAGGGAATCCATACACGTCGCGGACAACGATGCCTTACTCTCGGACAAGCTAAACACCTTCGCCTACTTCGAAGGAAAAGACAACGATGCCTTACTCCCAGACAAGCTAACCACCTTCGCCTACTTCGAAGGAAAAGACAACGATGCCTTACTCCCAGACAAGCTAAACACCTTCGCCTACTTCGAAGGAAAAGACAACGATGCCTTACTCCCGGACAAGCTAAACACCTTCGCCTACTTCGAAGGAAAAGACAACGATGCCTTACTCCCGGACAAGCTAAACACCTTCGCCTACTTCGAAGGAAAAGACAATGCTGCCGCCTCGGCACGAGGACTGTGAGCTCTTGTTCTACATGGCCGACGTGAGTAAGACATTCAAACGTATAAACTTCATTTCTGCCCAAACGGCATCCCTAGCCGCGTCCTCAGAACATGTGCAGACCAGCTGGCTGGAGTGTTTACGAACGTATTCAATCTCTGCCTATTTCAGTCTGTTGTCCCTACTTGCTTCAAGATGTCCACCATTGTTCCTGTACAAAAGAAAGCAAAGTTACTGTTACTGAACTATATGACTATGGCCTTGTAGCACTCACTTCTGTCATCATTAAGTACTTTGAGAGGCTAGTTAAGGATCATATCCCCTCTACCTTACCTCACTCAATTTGCATACCGCCCTAACAGATTCATGGATGACGCAATCGCCATCGCACGACGGACTGTATCACTGTCTGTTACGGCAACTTCACCGTCCAGAACCGCAGGACTCTGCAGAGGGTGGTGCGATAAGCCCAATGCATCATCAGAGGCACACTGCCTGCTCTCCATTACATATACAGCACCCGGTGACACAGGAAGGACAAGAAGATCATCAAGGACCTCGGCCACCCGAACAAACGGCCCATTCTCCCCACTACCATCTAGAAGTCGGAGACAGTACACGTACATCAAAGCTGAGACTGAGAGACTGAAAAACAGCTTCTAACTCCAGGCCATTAGACTGTTAAACAGTAATCACTAGCCGGCCTCTGCCCTGCTGTGAACTTCAGCCACGGTTACTAGCTGGCTACCATGCGGTACCCAAATCCTGCACTTTAGAGAATGTTGCCAAACATACATACAGTGCCTTGCAAAAGTATTCACCCCCTTGGTGTTTGTCCTATTGTGTTGCATTACAACCTGTAATTTAATTTTAAGTTTTATTTAGATTTCATGTAATGGACATATAGAAAACAGTCCAAATTGGTGAAGTGAAATATAAAAATAAAAAACGGAAAAGTGGTGCGTGCGTATGTATTCACCCCTTTTGCTATGAAGCCCCTACATAAGATCTGGTGCAACCAATTACCTTCAAAAGTCACATAATTAGTTACATTTATTTTTTAAATGTATTTATTTATTTCACCTTTATTTAACCAGGTAGGCTAGTTGAGAACAAGTTCTCATTTGCAACTGCGACCTGGCCAAGATAAAGCATAGCAGTGTGAACAGACAACAACGCAGAGTTACACATGGAGTAAACAATAAACAATAAACAAGTCAATAACATAGTAGAAAAAAATAATCTATATACATTGTGTGCAAAAGGCACGAGGAGGTAGGCAATAAATAGGCCATAGGAGTGAATAATTACAATTTAGCAGATTAACACTGGAGTGATAAATGATCAGATGAACATGTGCAGGTAGAGATACTGGTGTGCAAAAGAGCAGAAAAGTAAATGAAATAAAAACAGTATGGGGATGAGGTAGGTAAATTGGTTGGGCTATATACCGATGGACTATGTACAGCTCCAGCGATCGGTTAGCTGCTCAGATAGCAGATGTTTAAAGTTGGTGAGGGAGATAAAAGTCTACAACTTCAGAGATTTTTGCAATTCGTTCCAGTTGCAGGCAGCCGCGAACTGGAAGGAAAGGCGGCCAAATGAGGTTTTGGCTTTGGGATGATCAGTGAGATACACCTGCTGGAGCGCGTGCTACGGGTGGGTGTTGCCATCGTGACCAGCGAACTGAGATAAGGTGGAGCTTTACCTACACAAAAGAAAAGGAAAGGGGCTGGGTTTGAGTGAAAGAGCGGGAAGACTGAGGAACAAAGTGCGAAGCTATGCTATCGTAAATACAGTATCTTACGCATTCTAAATTACCGCCCATTTGGAAAAGGAAAATGCAATAAATATTTACTCTGAGCTGTGCTTCTGTAGGTTGGTGGTAGATGGAAGGCCGTGTTGCCCAACCGAGTCCTTTGTCCCTTGAAGAATGTCTCTGCTGGTGAATTTAATACGTTGTAGTAACGTCGTTGTGTGGTAGACGGGATACTCTGTCTGTTCCTTCCTAACATTCGTTTGCAGCGGCTGTTGCTAACTCAACGGCTAGGAGGTATCACTTCTGTAGTGAATAAGAGTTCAAAGTTCATAGCATTCGCAACCAAAGCTCACGCTGATGTTGGCTTCGTTCTGTAGTTCTTATCTGAACTATTCTGACATCGGACCGTTGTTCTCACGTCCTCGGAACAGGAAGTTATATTGTCGTCAAGGCTTTATATAGGAAGGGAGAGGAGGGCGTGTTTGAAAAGTTTTATAGCCCATGTCCCTTCACAGGGGCGGGCCACTGATTGAGCATAGCCCTAATTTATGAAAACCCAAATCTCACATTTTAGAAGCTAAAATCACATTTCATTCCATCACAAATAATTTCATATTCAAACATTTAAATTGAACAACGATTCCATGTGAATCCGATAACTCTGATGTGTAGACTTTCCACTGTAGAGTTTGTCATCTTATCATTGATGAGAATGTCTCAGATGACAACCGAACTGACATCATATTCATTAAGTACCACCGCATATGTTCAATTGGCCAGATTACCAGAATATTGTTCATTTCCCCCTACCTTCTGATGTTCCCAGAATCTCTATGCTAACCAAGGGTTTTTCAAATGTAACATCAGTAGGGTAGAGAGAGAGGAAAAGGGGGGGAAGAGGTATTTATTATGACTGTCTTAAACCTACCCCCAGGCCAACGTCATGGCACCTGTTTCAGTCTTCCAGATATTTGAGACTGTGAAGGAGGTTCACCTTCCAGCAGGACAATGACCCTAAGCATACTGCAAAAGCAACACTTGAGTGGTTTAAGGGGAAACATTTAAATGTCTTGGAATAGCCTAGTCAAAGCCCAGACCTCAATCCATTTGAGAATCTGTGATGTGAATGGCCTAGTCAAATCACAGTGGCTCTATGTGCCAAGCTTATAGAGACATACCCCAAGAGACTTGCAGCTTTAATTGCTGCAAAATGTGTCTCTACAAAGTATTGACTTTGGGGGGGTGAATAGTTATGTACGCTCAAGTTTTACGTTTTTTTTGTCCTATTTCTTATTTTTGCTTCTCAATAAAAAAACATGTTGCACCTTCAAAGTGGTAGGCATGTTGTGTAAATCAAATGATACAAACACCCCAAAAATCGATTTTAATTCCAGGCTGTAAGGCAACAAAATAGGAAAAATTCCAAGGGGGGTGAATACTTTCTCAAGTCACTGTAGCCATTGAACACTGGTGACTTGAATAATGTTTACATACTGTTTTCCCCACTTCATATGTATGTACTGTATTCTAGTCAAGGCCTATCCTATATAATTAGTGCTCTACACACCAATTATATTAATATGCTACTCATAATGTGGTGTGTGTGTCCAAAGCTGTCATCAAGGCAAAGGGTGGCTACTTTGAAGAATCTGAAAGATAAAATATATTTAGATGGTTTTGGTTACTACATCATTCCATATGTGTTATTTCATAGTTTTGATGTCTTCACTATTATTCTACAATGTAGAAAATAGTAACAATAAAGAAAAACCTGTGAATGTGTAGGTGTGTCCAATCTTTTGACTCGCACTGTATATATACTGAAAAATATAAACGAAACATGTATAATGCTGTTCCCATGTTCAATAAGCTGTAATAAAAGATCCCATAAATGTTCCATACGCACACACAGCTTATTTCACTCAAATGTACTGCATAAATGTGTTTAACTCCCTGTTAGTGAGCATTTCTTCTTTGCCAAGATAATCCATCCACCTGACAGGTGTGGCATATCAAGAAGCTGATTAAACAGTATGATCATTACACAGTGTTGGGGAATAATCAGAATTGGTGGGTAACATAGATAAGATGTTTTATTTTCATGATATGCTTATGAGTTATTTCTCATAAGAATGTATTTTGTTGCACTATAGTGGTGGCCATTGGCAGTTATCTGTTCTCTGACAAGACTAAGTTGCATGGGCCGCACAGAGGGGAGAGGTCAAGGTGTCATCATGTGTAAACATATCTTTTGCTCCACTGTGTCTGTGTGCCAGTCACTCCCTACTTTCCCATCTGGGAGAGGAGGATGGCAGTGTCTGGAATCATTCTATGCTCCCTGTGAGCTTGTCCAGGATTGGTTGTATTTGGAATTGGTTGTATCTAAATGACAATTTGATATATGCCTGTTGATATGGAGGGTTGGTTTATGGTTCTAGGGTTTGAGTAAGGAGACAAAGCTGAACGATTTATTATGTCTATGCTGTCTGACTATGTGTGTTCTTTGCTATTAAAGGATCTCAGTTGCAATGTAGAAGGGGCTCTCAGAGAATTCATTGATAGAGACTGAATTGATCTGAGAGTCACAGGGTTATGATAGAGCTCATATAATTAAAGATGGACTTTGATAACTAACTCTGACTTGTGTTGTGGTTTGCTCTCATGATTTGGTAAATAGAGGAAATTTCCACGACAACAGGTGCACCTTGTGCTGGGGACAATAAAAGGCAACTCTAAAATGTGCAATTTTGTCACACAACACAATGCCATAGATGTCTCAAGTTTTGAGTGAGCGTTCAATTGGCATGCTGACTGCAGGAATGTCCACCAGAGCTGTTGTCAGAGAAGTTAATGTTAATTTCTCTACCATAAGCCGCCTCTAACGTTGTTTCAGAGAATTTGGCAGTACGTCCAACCGTCCTCACAACCACAAACCACATATATGGTGTCGTGTGGGCAAGTGGTTTGCCCTATGGTGGTGGTGACCTTAAGGTATGGGCAGGCATATGCTACAGACAATGAACCATATTGCATTTTATCGATGGCAATTTGAATGCACAGAAACAGCGTGATGCGATCTTAAGGCCCATTGTGAGGCCCATTTTGTTTTTGAAGGTATCTCTGACCAACAGATGCATATCTCTATTCCCAGTCATGTGAAATCCATAGATTAGGGCCTAATTTATTTACTTCAATTGACTGATTTCTTCAAATGAACTGTAACTCATTCAAATCTATGAAATTGTTGCGTTTATATTTTTGTTCAGTATGTATTTATATTCCCGGACACTAACATTGCTCATTCTAATATCTCTATATTTGTGCATTGTTTTGTATTGTTAGGTATTTCTGCACTGTTGGAGCTAGGAACATAAGCATTTCGCTACACCCGCGATAGAAAATGAAATATGTGTATGTGACCATTACAATTTGATTTGGTTTAAAAAATATATATTCCCATCATCCCTTCCTTATCCCAAACTAAGTTATCTTTAGTGAAGGCAGACATTTTGTAAGGGCATTTACGTATCTGTTTCTCTCTGAGAGAAAAGGGTTTGTTTTTACCCTTCATAAAGCAACCTTGGCTGATTCCTATCACTCCTCCTTTCCTCCACTTTATACCTTACCTTCTCCTCTACCCAATCTATCTCTTCCCTCTTAATTCACAGGATGTTTGTTTTTAATCACTTAGCTTCTTACTGTTACGTTGTGTAGGAAAATAAAGCAATTATACACTTAGAAATGTTGTGTAGCATATAGACTAGAAATTGCAACAATGAAATACTAAGTAACCTAAATGTGCCTTCGCTGCTTGCTACTGTCAATAGCTATCCTTAATTTAGCTTAGTATATGGAGCAGCTGGTAGCCTCGTGGTTAGAGCGTTGGGCCAGTAACGAAAGGTCGCTGTTTTGATTACCTAAGACGACAAGGTGAAAAATCTGTCGCTGTACCATTGAACAATGCTCTTAATTGCTCCAGGGATGCTGGTCAATGGTGTTGTCATTCTCAAGGGGGAGTTAGGATATGAAATAAGTACATTTCCATTACACCTTTGTGTGCAACAGGACAAATATAAGAATCCCCCTAAATGATTATGGTTGAGCAAAGCCACACATGCTTTAGTTTATGTTGTCAGTCTTTCATTTGTAAACTTCAACATCTTCAGCTAAGATTACATTTCAGAGCTGCAAATCGGGAGTATATTCTTAACATGTCTGCTGTCTCTTTTAGAATTCTTGTCTGAAGAGCTAGTGACCTTCAGAAGTACTCGTTCAGAGTAAATCGTTCAGACTGGAGAGTTTATCAGATGAAGCTGTGGCTCTTTGAATGGAGACTTAAACGGTTGGATTGGATTGAGTGTTTGCTTGTTGGTTTGTTTATTTGTGTAAGGTTTGTGCCCTTGTTGGCAGTGTCCTTGATAGGACCCTGTGGAGTGGCTATGAAGTGATGGAGTCAGATCGGTTTCTCATACAGAGGCAGAGACTAGACAACACAGTAATGGACAATGATGCAGGTTTCTTCTGCTGGTGTATCCATCTTCTAAACTCTGTCCTGCTCTCTCTCTCTCTCTTTATCTCTCTCCCCCTCTCTCTCCCTCCTTCCATCCCTCGCTCCCTATAGGCTGCAGTCTTCCCTGTTCCATCTCACTTTCCTCAGGTTAACAACTTTCTGCCCTCAGCTTTCTGCTGTTGCCAAGGTCTCCAGGGCTGTGCATTTCTGTCCTCTCTCAGTCTGCTCTGACAGAGTCCAGCTTTTACACACACACACACACACACACACACACACACACACACACACACACACACACACACACACACACACACACACACACACACACACACACACACACACACACACACACACACACACACACACACACACACTCTCAGAGGGCCTTGTTCCGTCTCAGGTAACAGTAAGTAATAGTGAGAATTAGAGCAGGCTCTGTTGAGCTCATTATCCTCTGGTCTAGTAGTGAATCTCCATGTGTGTTGTAGTCTCATAACACAGCAGCCCACAGACGGTAGGGTCATTACACTGCTGGGTTAGACACACACTGGGACACTTGTCTCTCCCTCAGTCTCCTAATCTTATTCTCTCTGTCTCTCTCTTTCTGTCTCAGTTTCTCATTTTCTCTTTCTTTCTCTCCTCATGTCCAACTTTCTCTCACACTTGTTATTGTTACTCTCTCTCTCTCTCTCTGTCTCTCTTTCTCTCTCTCTGTCTCTCTCTCTCAATCTGTCTCTCTCTCTCTTTCTCTCTTTCTCTCTTTCTTTCTGTCTCTCTCTCTCAATTCAATTCAACATTTTTTTTTTCAATTCAATTGACATGGTAAGTTCATTACTTACATTGTCAAAGTATACATATCGAAAAATAAAATAAAAATATATATTTATATATAAATAAATGGTGGGACCAACAGCAATAATAATAGTCAGAGTGGACATGGGATTACCATCAACAACAACTACAACAACAATATTAATGAGAACAACAATACATTAAAGCAGTGGTAGTAGACCAGTGTCAACATGACTGAGAAGACACATGACATGGTATGAAAGACAAAACAAAACAAGATGGGAAATATTAGCGACATTACTTTGCACTTTTCACTGGCTGTCCCTCAGATTTTGGCAGGAGGACACATTTGGCTGCTAAAACTGCACATTTTGGCTTTTCACCCAATAAATATTAGATTTTTTCTTAATCTTTTATAGTTTCAAATTCTTTGTAATGAATTATAATTTTGGGAAAGAAATATTCTCTTAGGTCTGAGTATTTGTCACAGTGTAATAGGAAATGCAGCTCTGTCTCTACCTCTCCCCTGGAGCAGAGTGAGCACAGCCTGTCCTTTCTGGGCAGCCAGGTTTGTCTGTGACGACCGGTCTCTATAGCCAGACTGTGCTCACTGAGTCTGTACCTAGTCAATGTTTTCCTCAGTTTTCTATCAGTCACAGTGGTCAGATAGTCTGCCACCATGTACTGTCTGTTTAGAGCCAAATAGCATTGAAGTTTACTTTGATTTTTTGTGGTGTCTTTCCAATAGGTGATATATATTTATTTTTGTTTTGTGATGATTTGGTTGGGCCAGATTTTCTGAGTGCTGTCCCGAGGCTCTATGGGGTTGGTTTGGGTTTGTGAACTCAGCCTCAGAACCAGCTGGCTGAGGGGACTCTTCACTTTTTTCATCTCTTGACATTGTAGAGCTGTGTGATGGAATGTTTTGGGGTCACTTGTTTTTAGATGGTTGTAAAATTTGATGGGTCTTTTTCTATTCGAATGAGGAGGGGGTATTGGCCCAATTCTGCTCTACATGCCTTATTTTAAGTTTTTCTTTGCACTTGCAATACAGTCTTGAAAAACTTTGCATGCAGTATTTCAATTGGATGTTTGTCCCATTTGGTAAATTCATTATTAGAGATTGGACCCCATACTTCACTGCCATATAGAGCAATTGGTTCTATAACTGATTGAAACATTTTGAGCCCGATTCTAATTGGAATTTCTATTTTAAAGTTCCTTTTAATGGCATAGGATGCTCTTCTTGCTTTGTCTCTCAGCTCATTCACAGCCATGTGAAAGCTACCTGTGTTGCTGATATTTAGTCCAAAATATGTGTAGTTTTTGGTGTGTTCTAATAGAACTGTGTCCAAATAGAATTTATATTTCCATCCTTATTTCCAGACCTTTTTTGGAATATCATTATATTAGGTTTTTTTTTAGGTTAACGGTCAGAGCCCAGGTCTGACAGAACCTGTGAAGACGATCTAGGTGCTGCTGTAATCCCTCTTTAGTGGGAGACAGCAGCACCAGGTCATCTGCTTACAGTGTAGGGTGATACCAGGTGCTGCCGATTCTTCTAGTGTTTTTGCCAAATCATTAATGTAGATGTTAAATAGTGTTGGACTTATTGGGCAGCCCTGTTTCACACCCCATCCCTGAGAGAAGAAGTCTGTTTGCTTTTTGCCAATTTTAACCGCACATTTGTTTTTAGTGTACATTGATTTAATAAAATCATATGTTTTCCCTCCAATACCTCTTTCTCTCTCTCTGTGTTTCTCTCTCTGTCTCTGTCTCTCTCTCTCAATCTGTCTGTCTCTCTCTCTTTCTCTCTCTTTCTCTCTCTCAATCTGTCTGTCTGTCTCTCTCTTTCTCTCTCTCTCTCTCTGTTACCCTGTCTCTGGGTTTTTCTCTCTGTCTCTCTCTCTCAATCTGTCTGTCTCTCTCTTTCTCTGTGTTACTCTGTCTCTGGGTTTTTCTCTCTGTCTCTCTCTCTCTCTCTCTCTCTCTGTTTCTCTCTATCTGTCTCTGTCTCTGTCTCTCTCTCTCTCTCTCACTCTCTTTCTCTCTCTCTCTCTCACTCTCTTTCTCTCTATCCGTTCTACTCTCTCTGTCTCTGTCTTTATCTCACTCTTTCTCTCTATCTCTCTCTCTTTCTTTGTTACTCTCTCTGTCCCTGTGTCTCAGTATCTCTCTCTCTCTCTTTTTCTCTTTTAACATTGCCAAAGCAAGTGAAGTAGATTGTAAACAAAAGTGAAATAAACAGTGTTAAAACAAAACAATATACAGTGTTGTAACAATGTGCAAGTAGTTAAAGTACACACACACAAAAAAAAATAAGCATAAATATGGGTTGTATTTACAATGGTGTTTGTTCTTCACTGGTTGCCCATTTCTTGTGGCAACAGGTCACAAATCTTGCTGCTGTGATTGCAGACTGGAATTTCACCCAGTAGATATGGGAGTTTGTCAAAATTGGATTTGTTTTTCGAATTCTTTGTGGCTCTGTGTAATCTGAGGAACATTTATATCTCTAATATGGTCATACATTTGGCAGGAGGTTAGGAAGTGCAGCTCAGTTTCCACCTCATTTTGTGGGCAGTGTGCACATAGCCTGTCTTCTCTTGAGAGCCAGGTCTGCCTACTATTTCTCTCTCTTCTCTCTCCTCGACTACCTCCCTCTCTATCCCTCTCCACTCCCTCCCTATCTACTCCCTCCCGTTCTACTCCCTTCCTCTCTACCCCCTCCCTCCCTCTCTACTCCCTCCCTCCCTCTCCTCCCCCCTCCCTCTCTACTCCCTCCCTCTCTACTCCCTCCCTCTCTACTCCCTCCCTCTCTATTACCTCCCTCTCCACCCCCTCCCTCCCCCTCTACTCCCTCCCCCTCTACTCCCTCCCTCTCTATTCCCTCCCTCTCCACTCCCTCTCTACTCCCTCCCTTCCTCCCTCTCCACTCCCTCTCTACTCCCTTCCTCTCTACCCCCTCCCTCCCTCTCTACTCCCTCCCTCTCTATTCCCTCCCTCTCTACTCCCTCCCTCTCTACTCCTCCCCCTCTACTCCCTCCCTCTCTACTCCCTCCCTCTCTTCTCCCTCCCTCTCTATTACCTCCCTCTCCACCCCCCCCTCCCCCCCTACTCCCCCCGCCCTCTAATCCCTCCCTCTCTATTCCCTCCCTCTCCACTCCATCCCTCTCTACTCCCTCAATCTCTACTCTCTCCCTCTCTGTCTCATTCCCGTGTCTTTCTCTCACACACACTATCTGTCTCTCGTCTTTCTCATCTCAATTCCGAAATCTCACTCTCTGTCACCCCCTGTCACTCTAAGACAGCAATGGCATCACATGTCCTGCTGCACTTGTACTCCCCCCCCACCCTCTGTCTCTCTATCTCTCTCTCTCCCTCTTCCTTCTTGTCTTTACCATCCCTACAGGGTCTGAGAAGTTTTGTGTCAAAACTGAGTAGTTTTGTGTCAGTAGTTTTGGTTATTGTTCTATTTGATCCTGTTGCCACAGTCCATCCTCACTGTGGCTAATCTCTCTCGCCCCCAACTGTCCCCCTCATATTGTCTGTTGGCTTCTAGAAGTTTATTCTCTCTATCTCCCCATCTCTCTCTCTGTCTCTCTCTTTCTCTCTCTCTCTTTCGCTCTCGTTCTCTCTCTCTCTCGCCCCATCTCTCTCTCTCTCTCTCTCTCTCTCTCTCTCTCTCTCTCTCTCTCTATCGCCCAATCTCTCTCTTTCTCTCTTTCTTTCTCTCTTTCTCTCTCTCTCTGTGTCTATCTTTGGTGGGAAATAGAACGCCCCCCCCCCCTGCATATCCTCCATATGAAATGAGCCAGTCTCTATTCAGTTTTATGACAGAAATATGAAGGGGGATGCCGCCACCACCCTCCGAGAGGATTGACAGCTAAAGAGACGAAATGGCAGGGGTTCTTCTTCCAGAACCAGAAAGGGCCTGACAAACCCACATTAGGATTAGATCCGCTCACACACACACTCACCCTGATTTCCATCCAGAATTGCCAACATCCTTATCCATCCCCCTCTCTCCAATCCCAGCCCATGGGAACCGTTCACTGGTCTTAGTCAGAAAATCAGAATCTAGCTGTGTTTTTCCAACATACACACTTCATCATGCATAAAATCCATTGTTACCATTGTTATATGCTAGCATATTATGCCTATTTGTTTCATACTAGCATTGTTTAGCACATTGTTATGCATTGAAAACACCAGTATGCCCCCTTGGAACGGCTATAGGAATTCTGGCATTTTCCCAGTCCTTATTCTGAGGAATGATCTCGGCCAGAAGGTTAATTTGGGCTAACAGACGAGGTGAAGACACTAAGCCGTGGCCGTGCCTGGGGATAATAAGGATCATGGAACAGGTTTTTCCGAGATGATTCCTGTCTAATTCCATTAACGCCATCCCCACCAGCCCCTCCTTTCTCTTCCTCTCCAGTCTCCACGGCGATGGGCAATTAACGTCAGGGCCTAAATGGCAGCCAAGGTCTCACCAGCTGAGCACCGATCAGCAATCATCCAGATTAGATTTACAGCCTGGCACAGAGATGGGCAAGAGAGAGAGCGAGGGGATACGAGGAGAAGGCGAATGAGAGAAAGAGCGAGGGATAGAGGAAGAGTAGTAGACAGAGGAGGATGATTAGCAGTTGGATAGCGGCACATGAGGAGTTGTGAATGAGAAGGAGTAAGAGGGCTGGGTAGTCGAGAGGGATGGCAGCTGACACGAGGGAGTGAGGGAGGGAGTGAGGGAGGGAGTGAGGGAGGGAGGGAGGGATAGTTCCTGGAAAGTAGAGCATAATTATTTCATCATCATGATGTAGTTTTCATGATGTGATTACCTTGATTATATTAATACTTGTTAATTGCTTTGGCATTTAACATTGTCACACTAATAATGAGAGTTAAATTGGAGAGATAGAAAGACAGGGAGAGGAGATGCTGGGAGACGGGGAGAGGAGATGCTGGGAGACAGGGAGACAGGGAGAGGAGATGCTGGGAGACAGAGAGTGGAGATGCTGGGAGACAGAGAGTGGAGATGATGGGAGAAATTGTCAGTGAGGAAGAGATGAGGAGAGGTGTGTTAGAGGACACTTGTCTCTGTTTACTGTGAGAGAGAAGAGGGGGATATCGGCTAGGTGAAGAAAGACAGACCGGAATGAGTGAGAAACAATAAAGAGAGAGGGAAGGGTGGAGATAACAGACAGAGAGAGATACAAAGAGAGACACACAGAGAGAGAGAGAGAGAGACACAGAGAGTTAGAGAGTTAGAGAGTTAGAGAGTTAGAGAGTTAGAGAGTTAGAGAGACAGACAGACAGACAGACAGACAGACAGACAGACAGACAGACAGACAGACAGACAGACAGACAGACAGACAGACAGACAGACAGACAGACAGACAGACAGACAGACAGACAGACAGACAGACAGACAGACAGACAGACAGACAGACAGACAGACAGACAGACAGACAGACAGACAGACAGACAGACAGACAGACAGACAGACAGACAGACAGACAGACAGAGACAGACAGACAGACAGACAGACAGACAGACAGACAGACAGACAGACAGACAGACAGACAGACAGACAGACAGACAGACAGACAGACAGACAGACAGACAGACAGACAGACAGACAGACAGACAGACAGACAGACAGACAGACAGACAGACAGACAGACAGACAGACAGACAGACAGACAGACAGACAGACAGACAGACAGACAGACAGACAGACAGACAGACAGACAGACAGACAGACAGACAGACAGATAGATAGACAGACAGATAGATAGATAGATAGATAGATAGATAGATAGATAGATAGATAGATAGATAGATAGATAGATAGACAGACAGACAGACAGACAGACAGACAGACAGACAGACAGACAGACAGACAGACAGACAGACAGACAGACAGACAGATAGATAGATAGATAGATAGATAGATAGATAGATAGATAGATAGATAGATAGATAGATAGATAGATAGATAGATAGACAGACAGACAGACAGACAGATAGATAGAGAGACAGATACAGAGAGAGAGAGAGAGAGAGAGAGAGACACAGAGAGTTAGAGAGTGACAGAGAGACAGACAGACAGACAGACAGACAGACAGACAGACAGACAGACAGACAGACAGACAGACAGGACAGACAGATACAGAGAGAGAGAGAGCATACTGTATTCTGCTGCAGGATACTATTTTCCTCCGTGTGTGTGATATGTGTGGGCGCGTGGCAAGAGTGGGAAATGAGAGTCTCGTAAATCAGTGGAGAGACTTGTGCCTGCAGGCCATCCCCCTCTCTCTCTCTCTCTCTCTCTCGCAGGAGGGGATTACAGTTCATGAAGACATCATCCAAAGATAGGGCTTCAGCCTTATGGTGGCCTCACTGGACATACCGCAGGAGTGTGTGTGTGTGTGTATGTTTATAGTTCTAGGGCCTAATGTTAGGCATTGTTGGCGCTTTGTTTATTGTTGTTTTACTAGCTAACGTTAGCTGGCTGGCTCGTTAGCTAACGTTACGTTACACGTGTACAACACCCGTTGAATATGGCCGGTGTCAGTAAATGTCTGCAAAAAAAGCATAATTAAAATGTTGCCAGCAGAGCTGGTTAGGCTGTTTTCATGTTATCCAGAGGTAAACAAATCATCGGCCAGAGCATCAAGTGTGCGCTCCGAGATGGGTGGGGCTAAAGCTTAAGAGGGTGTGAACGATGCTGAATGGGTTTAGACAAAGAAGAGCTCTTCACTAGATACCAAAACATTCAAAGGCCATTTTCTCAAAAGTGAGTTTACAAGTTGATCAACTTTCAAAGCAGAATTACTTTCCCTTGTTCCTCAAATGCAGTCTATGATATACCATTTTGTAGATCTGAGTCTCTACTTTTATCCAATGTAGGAAACACCATTTCACTACATAAGACCAAATCCAGGTGGTGAGTCACATATGCTAATGCAAGTTAATCTGTGTGTGTTTGCTCACCTGTGTGTCTATGATTGTGAATATCTGTCTGTTTGCATCCATGTTTATCCACGTCTTGGTAGAGCACGTGTGTGTTCATACAGCGAAGTGAATAGTGGTCTTATAATGGGGCTTCTTTTACGAGGGCCCGTGTTTTTCTAGTTCTTTATTGGGTATGATAATAAACATGCCATTTGACAAGCTCTTTAAGCCCCCTCCCTTCAGCCGGTGACAGAAATACTGCATGAACACAGCATACATCATGTGTATAATGGCGACAAAGTGGCTTACTGAGACCACCAGCAACACCACGGACATCAAATCAATGGCCTGATAGCGAGGTCTGTAGGGACACTTATATGAGTGTAATGTATGCCTGTGAACAGACCATGAAAATGAAACACACACACACACACACACACACACTCAACATCATGATGATTGAATTGCCAGTTTAATATGGTCTGGCAAAGACATTTGCCTTCCATCTCAGTTGCAGACAGTGTGTCAGGTGTAATTTATGTCAATCAGTCAGAGTATATGGACGGAAAGGAACTCAAGTGGAATCAGGGAGGTAAAGGTGTTACATGTTGATAAAAACCTGTTTTTCACAGCATGTCTCCTGTCTCAATGGAACTGCTTTATTGTCTCAAAGTGGACATTGATTACCTTTGTGACCACAACACCACAACCACACAACACAACAACAACACCACACAAGGACTCTGTCTCTCTTAGTCCCAGATACTTAACCTCATATCCAGGCTTTCTTGTTCCCTGTCCTTGTGTGAGGAATCCTCTCTCTCTCTCTCTCTCTCTCTCTCTCTCTCTCTCTCTCTCTCTCTCTCTCTCTCTCTCTCTCTCTCTCTCTCTCTCTCTCTCTCTCTCTCTCTCTCTCTCTCTCTCTCTCTCTCTCTCTCTCTCTCTCTCTCTCTCTCTCTCTCTCTCTCTCTCTCTCTCTCTCTCTCTCTCTCTCTCTCTCTCTCTCTCTCTCTCTCTCTCTCTCTCTCTCTCTCTCTCTCTCTCTCTCTCTCTCTCTCTCTCTCTCTCAATTCAATTCAATTCAATTCAATTCAATTCAATTCAAGGGGCTCTTTTGGCATGGGAAACCTATGTTTTACATTGCCAAACAAGGCTCCCGAGTGGCGCAGCATCTAAGGCACTGCATCTCAGTGCAAGAGGAGTCACTACAGTACCTGGTTCAAATTCAGGCTGAATCATATCCAGCTGTGATTGGGAGTCTCATAAGGTGGTGCACAATTGGCCCAGCGTCATTCGGGTTTGGCCGGAGAATTCCGGCATTTTAAATAAGATTTTTTTCTTAACTGACTTTCCTAGTTCAATAAATTAAAAGTGATATAGATAATAAACAAAAGTTTAAAAAAAATACAATAAAATGAACAGTAAACATTACACTCACAAAAGTTCCAAAATAATAAAGACATTACAAATGTCATATTATGTGCAAATAGTTTAAGTACAAAAGGGAAGATAAATAA
The DNA here is from genome assembly GCF_018296145.1 of Oncorhynchus tshawytscha. Taxonomy (NCBI): domain Eukaryota; kingdom Metazoa; phylum Chordata; class Actinopteri; order Salmoniformes; family Salmonidae; genus Oncorhynchus; species Oncorhynchus tshawytscha. The sequence continues at coordinate 75,914,878 of NC_056441.1, forward strand.
AGATAAATATGGGTTGTATTTACAATGATATTTGTTCTTCACTGGTTGCCATTTTCTGGTGGCGACAGGTCACAATTGTTGCTGCTGTGATGCACAATAGATACTGTATGGGAGTCTGTGTAATTTAAGGGAAATATGTGTCTCTAATATGGTCATACATTTGGCAGGAGGTTAGGAAGTGCAGCTCAGTTTCCACCTCATTTTGTGGGAAATGTGCACATAGCCTGTCTTCTCTTGAGAGCCAGGTCTGCCTTCGGTGACCTTTCTCAATAGCAAGGCTATGCTCACAGTCTGTACATAGTCAAGATTTAATTAATTTTGGGTCAGTCACAGTGGACAGGTATTCTGCCTCTGTGTACTCTCTGTTTAGGGCCAAATAGCATTCTAGTTTGCTCTGTTTTTTTGTTAATTCTTTCCAATGTGTCAAGTAATTATATTTTTGTTTTCTCATGATTTGGTTGGGCCTAGTTGTGTTGCTGTCCTGGGGCTCTGTGGAGTCTGTTTATTTTTGTGAACGGAGACCCAGGACCAGCTTGCTTAGGGGATTATTCTCTGGGTTCATCTCTCTGTAGGTGATGGCTTTGTTATGGAAGGTTTGGGAATCGCTTCCTTTCAGGTGGTTGTAGAATATACTAACGTCTCTTTTCTGGATTTTGATCATTAGCGGGTATTGGCCTAATTCTGCTCTGCATGCATTATTTGGTGTTTTACATTGTATACAGAGGATATTTTTTAGCAGAATTCTGCACGCAGAGTCTCAATTTCGTGTTTGTCCCAACCAAGAATTTTGTGAATTCTTGGTAGGTGAGTGGACCCCGACCTCACAACCATAAGGGGCAATGTGTTGTATAACTGATTCAAGTATTTTTTAGCCAGATCCTAATTGGTATGTCAAATTCTATGTTCCTTTTGATGGCATAGAAGGCCCTTCTTGCGTTGTCTCTCAGATTGTTCACAGCTTGTTGGAAGTTACCTGTGGTGCTGATGTTCAGGCCGAGGTATGTCGAGTTTTTTTGTGTGCTCTAGGATTTTTTTGTTGCTCTCTTTCACTCTGTCTCTTTCTCTCTGTCTGCCTCTGTTTCTCTACCTCTCTCTCCCTGTCTCTTTCTCTCTGTCTGCCTCTGTTTCTCTACCTCTCTCTCTCTGTCTCTTTCTCTCTGTCTGCCTCTGTTTCTCTACCTCTCTCTCTCTGTCTCTTTCTCTCTGTCTGCCTCTGTTTCTCTACCTCTCTCTCCCTGTCTTTCTCTCTCTGTCTGCCTCTCTATCTCTCTCTCTCTTTCTCTCTCTCTCTGTCTGCCTCTCTATCTCTCTCTCTCTTTCTCTCTCTCTCTGTCTGCCTCTCTCTAGCTATCTCTTTCACTCTTTCTCTCTCTCTTCCTTTCTCACACTCCCCCAACGACTCCATGCTAATGACTGTAGATTTGGGCCTTAGGCTGTGTGTTTAAGATTTCATTAAGATCACCTCATCCCATCACCTCTGTGAAACCCAACGAGCAGCCCTGAATCTCAGATAGAGGAGAACACTGACGTCTGACATCCATTTATATTATAGCACTTTGGGTTGACCTCTTGAAAGCAGGATCAAAAGTCCATCTGAATCCTTTAGAATGCTACAGATTGTTCCAGGACATAGTCGACCATGGTCTGTGGGCAGTGCTATGCCTGATCTAGGTTTGACTTTGTCTTGACTTTATGAAGTAGGCTAGACTACAGTCTGGCCTTGAAGGTCATATAGCTTTTCCTGACCCCATTGACCTGTTTAGGACGCCATCTGTGCCCTGTATGTACAGAACTCCCTGGCTTCTTGTAACAGGCTTGAAACCACCCACACCAACATATGTTCAATAACTCCAATACCTTCAGCTGATTTTCTACAGTAATTGCACAATCACAAAGCCCCTTAGAGTCCCAACACAACAACAGTCCCCAACACTCTGTGGTATGAATAGTAACAGTCCCCAGCACTCTGAGGTATGAATAGTAACAGTCCCCAACACTCTGAGGTATGAATAGTAACAGTCCCCAGCACTCTGAGGTATGAATAGTAACAGTCCCCAACACTCTGAGGTATGAATAGTAACAGTCCCCAACACTCTGAGGTATGAATAGTAACAGTCCCCAACACTCTGAGGTATGAATAGTAACAGTCCCCAACACTCTGAGGTATGAATAGTAACAGTCCCCAACACTCTGAGGTATGAATAGTAACAGTCCCCAACACTCTGAGGTATGAATAGTAACAGTCCCCAACACTCTGAGGTATGAATAGTAACAGTCCCCAACACTCTGAGGTATGAATAGTAACAGTCCCCAACACTCTGAGGTATGAATAGTAACAAACCCCAACACTCTCAGGTATGAATAGTAACAGTCCCCAACACTCTGAGGTATGAATAGTAACAGTCCCCAACACTCTGAGGTATGAATAGTAACAGTCCCCAACACTCTGAGGTATGAATAGTAACAGTCCCCAACACTCTGAGGTATGAATAGTAACAGTCCCCAACACTCTGAGGTATGAATAGTAACAGTCCCCAACACTCTGAGGTATGAATAGTAACAGTCCCCAACACTCTGAGGTATGAATAGTAACAGTCCGCAACACTCTGAGGTATGAATAGTAACAGTCCCCAACACTGAGATTTTAGTAGTATCAATTAGCAATGGTGGAAAAACTACCCGATTGTCATACTTGAGTAAAAGTAGAGATACACTACATGAGCAAAAGTATATGGACACCTGCTTGTCGAACATCTCATTCCAAAATCATGGACATTAATATGAAACATCACCCCTTTGCTGCTATAACAGCCTCCTTTTCGGGGAAGCGTTTCCACTAGATGTTGGATCATTGCTGCGGGGACTTGCTTCCATTCACCCACAAGAGCATTAGTGAGGTTGGGCCTTCCCTAAATTGTTGCCACAAAGTTGGAAGCATGGAATTGTCTAGAATGTCATTGTATGCTGTAGCGTTAAGAGGGGGCTGACTACCAGGTGGTGAAGTGTGATTCATCACTCCAGAAAGCATGTTTCCACTGCTCTAGATTCCAATGGTGGCGAGCTTTACACCACTCTTAACGCTACCACGCATGGTGATCTTAGCCTCGTGTGTGGCTGCTTGGCCATGGAAAACCATTTCATGAAGCTCCCAACGAGCAGTTTTTGTGCTGACGTTGCTTCCAGACGTAGTTCTGAACTCGGTAGTGAGTTCAGAACTATGCGCTTCATCAGTCGGTAGTGATTTCAGAACTACGTGCTTCATCAGTCGGTAGTGAGTTCAGAACTACGCGCTTCATCAGTCGGTAGTGAGTTCAGAACTACGCGCTTCATCAGTCGGTAGTGAGTTCAGAACTACGCGCTTCATCAGTCGGTAGTGAGTTAAGAACTACGTGCTTCATCAGTCGGTAGTGAGTTCAGAACTACGCGCTTCATCAGTCGGTAGTGAGTTCAGAACTATGTGCTTCATCAGTCGGTAGTGAGTTCAGAACTACGCGCTTCATCAGTCGGTAGTGATTTCAGAACTACGCGCTTCATCAGTCGGTAGTGAGTTCAGAACTACACGCTTCATCAGTCGGTAGTGAGTTCAGAACTACGCGCATCAGTCATCAGTCGGTAGTGAGTTCAGAACTACGCGCTTCATCAGTCGGTAGTGATTTCAGAACTACGCGCTTCATCAGTCGGTAGTGAGTTCAGAACTACGCGCTTCATCAGTCGGTAGTGAGTTCAGAACTACACGCTTCATCAGTCGGTAGTGAGTTCAGAACTACGCGCTTCATCAGTCGGTAGTGAGTTCAGAACTACGCGCTTCATCAGTCGGTAGTGAGTTCAGAACTACGCGCTTCATCAGTCGGTAGTGATTTCAGAACTACGCGCTTCATCAGTCGGTAGTGAGTTCAGAACTACGCGCTTCATCAGTCGGTAGTGAGTTCAGAACTACGTGCTTCGTCAGTCGGTAGTGAGTTCAGAACTACGCGCTTCATCAGTCGGTAGTGAGTTCAGAACTACGTGCTTCATCAGTCGGTAGTGAGTTCAGAACTACGCGCTTCATCAGTCGGTAGTGAGTTCAGAACTACGCGCTTCATCAGTCGGTAGTGAGTTCAGAACTACGCGCTTCATCAGTCGGCTTTCCCCTTCTGTGAGCTTGTGTGGTCTACTGCTTCGCTGCTGAGCCGTTGTTGCTCCTGGTTGTTTCCACTTCATAATAACAGCACATACAGTTGAAATGGGCAGCTCTAACGGCAGAAATTCAGGGTTTCACACAAGGTGCTTGACGTGCTTAAAGTACTTGAATTTGGCACTCTGAAAGTCAAGTACTGGAATACCTTAAATCAGACATTTTCTCAAGTTGGTACTTGAAACGTACTTGAATTAAAATGAGAGAACAGATACTGATGAAATATGTTTATGAAAAATTTCTGAATTGTTCTTGCTAATTAATTCCAAGTTTTATTTCCAAGTTTTATTTCCTCATGTGTGTCGTGCTGTGTTTGCCAAGAGAGCTTGCTCATTCCACCCACACTGCCACTCAGCCAGGCAGGTACAGAATTGACTGATTAGGCACCGCCAAACATCACATTGATAGCTAAAATGCTGGGCAAATGTAGACTCAATCCGGCATTTTGTGTCTATGGAAAATGTCTAGGATCTTTTATTTCAGCTTATGGAACATGGGACCAACACTTTACATGCTGCGTTTCATATTTTTGTTCAGTATAGTTTACCCACCTTTTTACCACGACATCACTGAACCCCACGAACCCACACCGTGTCAGCTGAAAAGAAAGCTTCCGACTTTGACATTGGAGGCATGGATGAATCGGCCCTGAAGAGCCACATGGAGGGGGAAGATACAACGCTGCATCCTGCGCTGGCACCAGTTCTACATTATGAAGGAGGAAGACACAACGCTGCATCCTGAACTGGCACCAGTTCTACATTATGAAGGAGGAAGACACAACGCTGCATCCTGAACTGACACCAGTTCTACATTATGAAGGAGGAAGACACAACGCTGCATCCTGAACTGGCACCAGTTCTACATTATGAAGGAGGAAGGTACAACGCTGCATCCTGCGCTGGCACCAGTTCTACATTATGAAGGAGGAAGGTACAACGCTGCATCCTGCGCTGGCACCAGTTCTACATTATGAAGGAGGAAGGTACAACGCTGCATCCTGCGCTGGCACCAGTTCTACATTATGAAGGAGGAAGGTACAACGCTGCATCCTGCGCTGGCACCAGTTCTACATTATGAAGGAGGAAGGTACAACGCTGCATCCTGCGCTGGCACCAGTTCTACATTATGAAGGGGAAGGTACAACGCTGCATCCTGCGCTGGCACCAGTTCTACATTATGAAGGAGGATGGTACAACGCTGCATCCTGCACTGGCACCAGTTCTACATTATGAAGGGGGAAGGATCAACACTGCAACCTTGAACTGGCACCAGTTCTACATTATGAAGGAGGAAGACACAACGCTGCATCCTGCGCTGGCACCAGTTCTACATTATGAAGGAGGAAGGTACAACGCTGCATCCTGCGCTGGCACCAGTTCTACATTATGAAGGAGGAAGGTACAACGCTGCATCCTGCGCTGGCACCAGTTCTACATTATGAAGGAGGAAGGTACAACGCTGCATCCTGCGCTGGCACCAGTTCTACATTATGAAGGAGGAAGGTACAACGCTGCATCCTGCGCTGGCACAAGTTCTACATTATGAAGGAGGAAGGTACAACGCTGCATCCTGTGCTGGCGCCAGTTCTACATTATGAAGGAGGAAGGTACAATGCTGCATCCTGCGCTGGCACCAGTTCTACAATATGAAGGAGGAAGGTACAACGCTGCATCCTGCGCTGGCACCAGTTCTACATTATGAAGGAGGAAGACACAACGCTGCATCCTGAACTGGCACCAGTTCTACATTATGAAGGAGGAAGACACAACGCTGCATCCTGAACTGGCACCAGTTCTACATTATGAAGGAGGAAGACACAACGCTGCATCCTGAACTGGCACCAGTTCTACATTATGAAGGAGGAAGGTACAACGCTGCATCCTGCGCTGGCACCAGTTCTACATTATGAAGGAGGAAGGTACAACGCTGCATCCTGCGCTGGCACAAGTTCTACATTATGAAGGAGGAAGGTACAACGCTGCATCCTGCGCTGGCGCCAGTTCTACATTATGAAGGAGGAAGGTACAACGCTGCATCCTGCGCTGGCACCAGTTCTACATTATGAAGGAGAAAGGTACAACGCTGCATCCTGCGCTGGCACCAGTTCTACATTATGAAGGAGGAAGGTACAACGCTGCATCCTGCGCTGGCACCAGTTCTACATTATGAAGGGGAAGGTACAACGCTGCATCCTGCGCTGGCACCAGTTCTACATGATGAAGGAGGATGGTACAACGCTTTATCCTGCGCTGGCACCAGTTCTACATTATGAAGGGGAAGGATCAACACTGCAACCTTGAACTGGCACCAGTTCTACATTATGAAGGAGGAAGACACAACGCTGCATCCTGAACTGGCACCAGTTCTACATTATGAAGGAGGAAGACACAATGCTGCATCCTGAACTGACACCAGTTCTACATTATGAAGGAGGAAGACACAATGCTGCATCCTGAACTGGCACCAGTTCTACATTATGAAGGAGGAAGACACAACGCTGCATCCTGAACTGGCACCAGTTCTACATTATGAAGGAGGAAGACACAACGCTGCATCCTGAACTGGCACCAGTTCTACATTATGAAGGAGGAAGACACAACGCTGCATCCTGAACTGGCACCAGTTCTACATTATGAAGGAGGAAGGTACAACGCTGCATCCTGCGCTGGCACCAGTTCTACATTATGAAGGAGGAAGGTACAACGCTGCATCCTGCGCTGGCACCAGTTCTACATTATGAAGGAGGAAGGTACAACGCTGCATCCTGTGCTGGCACCAGTTCTACATTATGAAGGAGGAAGGTACAACGCTGCATCCTGCGCTGGCACCAGTTCTACATTATGAAGGAGGAAGGTACAACGCTGCATCCTGCGCTGGCACCAGTTCTACATTATGAAGGGGAAGGTACAACGCTGCATCCTGCGCTGGCACCAGTTCTACATTATGAAGGAGGATGGTACAACGCTGCATCCTGCACTGGCACCAGTTCTACATTATGAAGGGGAAGGATCAACACTGCAACCTTGAACTGGCACCAGTTCTACATTATGAAGGAGGAAGACACAACGCTGCATCCTGAACTGGCACCAGTTCTACATTATGAAGGAGGAAGACACAATGCTGCATCCTGAACTGACACCAGTTCTACATTATGAAGGAGGAAGACACAACGCTGCATCCTGAACTGGCACCAGTTCTACATTATGAAGGAGGAAGACACAACGCTGCATCCTGAACTGGCACCAGTTCTACATTATGAAGGAGGAAGACACAACGCTGCATCCTGAACTGGCACCAGTTCTACATTATGAAGGAGGAAGGTACAACGCTGCATCCTGCGCTGGCACCAGTTCTACATTATGAAGGAGGAAGGTACAACGCTGCATCCTGCGCTGGCACAAGTTCTACATTATGAAGGAGGAAGGTACAACGCTGCATCCTGCGCTGGCGCCAGTTCTACATTATGAAGGAGGAAGGTACAACGCTGCATCCTGCGCTGGCACCAGTTCTACATTATGAAGGAGGAAGGTACAACGCTGCATCCTGCGCTGGCACCAGTTCTACATTATGAAGGAGGAAGGTACAACGCTGCATCCTGCGCTGGCACCAGTTCTACATTATGAAGGGGAAGGTACAACGCTGCATCCTGCGCTGGCACCAGTTCTACATGATGAAGGAGGATGGTACAACGCTGCATCCTGTGCTGGCACCAGTTCTACATTATGAAGGGGGAAGGATCAACACTGCAACCTTGAACTGGCACCAGTTCTACATTATGAAGGAGGAAGACACAACGCTGCATCCTGAACTGGCACCAGTTCTACATTATGAAGGAGGAAGACACAATGCTGCATCCTGAACTGACACCAGTTCTACATTATGAAGGAGGAAGACACAATGCTGCATCCTGAACTGGCACCAGTTCTACATTATGAAGGAGGAAGACACAACGCTGCATCCTGAACTGGCACCAGTTCTACATTATGAAGGAGGAAGACACAACGCTGCATCCTGAACTGGCACCAGTTCTACATTATGAAGGAGGAAGACACAACGCTGCATCCTGAACTGGCACCAGTTCTACATTATGAAGGAGGAAGGTACAACGCTGCATCCTGCGCTGGCACCAGTTCTACATTATGAAGGAGGAAGGTACAACGCTGCATCCTGCGCTGGCACCAGTTCTACATTATGAAGGAGGAAGGTACAACGCTGCATCCTGCGCTGGCACCAGTTCTACATTATGAAGGAGGAAGGTACAACGCTGCATCCTGCGCTGGCACCAGTTCTACATTATGAAGGAGGAAGGTACAACGCTGCATCCTGCGCTGGCACCAGTTCTACATTATGAAGGGGGAAGGTACAACGCTGCATCCTGCGCTGGCACCAGTTCTACATTATGAAGGAGGATGGTACAACGCTGCATCCTGCACTGGCACCAGTTCTACATTATGAAGGGGGAAGGATCAACACTGCAACCTTGAACTGGCACCAGTTCTACATTATGAAGGAGGAAGACACAACGCTGCATCCTGCGCTGGCACCAGTTCTACATTATGAAGGAGGAAGGTACAACGCTGCATCCTGCGCTGGCACCAGTTCTACATTATGAAGGAGGAAGACACAACGCTGCATCCTGAACTGGCACCAGTTCTACATTATGAAGGAGGAAGGTACAACGCTGCATCCTGCGCTGGCACAAGTTCTACATTATGAAGGAGGAAGGTACAACGCTGCATCCTGTGCTGGCGCCAGTTCTACATTATGAAGGAGGAAGGTACAACGCTGCATCCTGCGCTGGCACCAGTTCTACATTATGAAGGAGGAAGGTACAACGCTGCATCCTGAACTGGCACCAGTTCTACATTATGAAGGAGGAAGGTACAACGCTGCATCCTGCGCTGGCACCAGTTCTACATTATGAAGGAGGAAGGTACAGCGCTGCATCCTGTGCTGGCACCAGTTCTACATTATGAAGGAGGAAGACACAATGCTGCATCCTGAACTGACACCAGTTCTACATTATGAAGGAGGAAGACACAATGCTTCATCCTGAACTGGCACCAGTACTACATTATGAAGGAGGAAGACACAACGCTGTATCCTGTGCTGGCACCAGTTCTACATTATGAAGGAGGAAGACACAATGCTGCATCCTGAACTGACACCAGTTCTACATTATGAAGGAGGAAGACACAATGCTGCATCCTGAACTGGCACCAGTTCTACATTATGAAGGAGGAAGACACAACGCTGCATCCTGAACTGACACCAGTTCTACATTATGAAGGAGGAAGACACAACGCTGTATCCTGTGCTGGCACCAGTTCTACATTATGAAGGAGGAAGACACAATGCTGCATCCTGAACTGACACCAGTTCTACATTATGAAGGAGGAAGACACAACGCTGTATCCTGTGCTGGCACCAGTTCTACATTATGAAGGGGGAAGACACAACGCTGCATCCTGCGCTGGCACCAGTTCTACATTATGAAGGAGGAAGGTACAATGCTGCATCCTGCGCTGGCACCAGTTCTACATTATGAAGGGGGAAGGTACAACGCTGCATCCTGCGCTTGCACCAGTTCTACATTATGAAGGAGGAAGGTACAACGCTGCATCCTGCGCTGGCACCAGTTCTACATTATGAAGGAGGAAGACACAACGCTGCATCCTTTACTGACACCAGTTCTACATTATGAAGGAGGAAGACACAACGCTGTATCCTGTGCTGGCACCAGTTCTACATTATGAAGGAGGAAGACACAATGCTGCATCCTGAACTGACACCAGTTCTACATTATGAAGGAGGAAGACACAACGCTGTATCCTGTGCTGGCACCAGTTATACATTATGAAGGGGGAAGACACAACGCTGCATCCTGCGCTGGCACCAGTTCTACATTATGAAGGAGGAAGGTACAACGCTGCATCCTGCGCTGGCACCAGTTCTACATTATGAAGGGGGAAGGTACAACGCTGCATCCTGCGCTGGCACCAGTTCTACATTATGAAGGAGGATGGTACAACGCTGCATCCTGCGCTGGCACCAGTTCTACATTATGAAGGGGGAAGGATCAACACTGCAACCTTGAACTGGCACCAGTTCTACATTATGAAGGGGGAAGATACAACGCTGCATTTTGAACTGGCACCAGTTCTACATTATGAAGGAGGAAGACACAACGCTGCATCCTGAACTGGCACCAGTTCTACATTATGAAGGAGGAAGACACAATGCTGCATCCTGAACTGACACCAGTTCTACATTATGAAGGAGGAAGACACAACGCTGTATCCTGTGCTGGCACCAGTTCTACATTATGAAGGAGGAAGACACAATGCTGCATCCTGAACTGACACCAGTTCTACATTATGAAGGAGGAAGACACAACGCTGTATCCTGTGCTGGCACCAGTTCTACATTATGAAGGAGGAAGACACAATGCTGCATCCTGAACTGACACCAGTTCTACATTATGAAGGGGGAAGACACAACGCTGCATCCTGCGCTGGCACCAGTTCTACATTATGAAGGGGGAAGGTACAACGCTGCATCCTGTGCTGGCACCAGTTCTACATTATGAAGGAGGAAGACACAATGCTGCATCCTGAACTGACACCAGTTCTACATTATGAAGGGGGAAGACACAACGCTGCATCCTGCGCTGGCACCAGTTCTACATTATGAAGGGGGAAGGATCAACACTGCAACCTTGAACTGGCACCAGTTCTACATTATGAAGGGGGAAGACACAACGCTGCATTCTGAACTGTCACCAGTTCTACATTATGAAAGGGGAAGACACAACGCTGCATCCTGAACTGACACCAGTTCTACATTATGAAGGAGGGAGACACAGCGCTGCATCCTGAACTGGCACCAGTTCTACATTATGTGACTTTTGCACTTCAATAACCTATAGAGCTTTTTTGCACATCGCCTCATTCACAGGTCGCCCGCGATATTCCGCTTTATCAAGCGGCAGCTGTGCTCCTGCCATTCTGGTGGCCGTTCAAGTGCCGTTTTCTTCATACAGCCCTCTCGCGCTTCTCCCGACCGGCAACACTAAAGCTGTCAGTTAGAAACAAGAGGTTTTTTTGCAGCTATTAAGTAGTAGATTCCCAAATGACCAATAAAAACACAGTCATTAAGCTGGAATTGTGTTGTGAATGTGTTCACCAGTAGTGTTGTGCATGTGTTCACCAGTAGGCATGTTCCAAAACTCTGCTCATCTCTACTTAAATTACAATATCATCAGTACTGACTTACCACTCATGTATGTAGTAAATAAGTAGTGAAACAACATATTTTTGAGTAGAACTTGTAAGGTAGTGATGAATACTAAGTTAGTTTTGTTTTCATGAGGTTGTGGCGATATACTGCCATCTGGTGGCGACTACAAACAATTGCATAATATGAACTACTACAAATTGATGGTCCTTGAAAATAAATATTAGTGCTTGTAAACGTGCTTGAAAGTCCTTGAATTTGACTCTGCGAACCCTGGAAATTTTATGAACTGACTTGTTGGAAAGGTGGCATCCTATGATGTTGCAACATTGAAAGTCACTTAACTCATAAGTAAGGCCATTCAATTGCCAATGTACAGTCGTCGTCAAAAGTTTTGAGAATGACACAAATATTAATTTTCACAAAGTGTGCTGACTCAGTTTGTATGATGGCAATTTGCATATACTCCAGAATGTTATGAAGAGTGATCAGATGAATTGCAATTAATGGCAAAGTCCCTCTTTGCCATGCAAATTAACTGAATCCCAAAATAATATTTACACTGCATTTCAGCCCTGCTACAAAAGGACCAGCTGACATCATGTCAGTGATTCTCTCGTTAACACAGGTGTGAGTGGTGATGAGGACAAGGCTGGAGATCACTCTGTCATGCTGATTGAATTCGAATAACAGACTGGAAGCTTCAAAAGGAGGGTCGTGCTTGGAATCAAAAGTAAAATTCCTTATTTTAACAAACCAGACAGCACCATTTTCTTGTTTTTTAATTTTTTTTTAAAATTCAGATAGCCAGGGGCACACTCCAACACTCAGACATATTTTACAAACAAATCATTTGTATTTACTGAGACTGCCAAATCACACGCAGGGATGTTCTCTTGATAAATGTGTAAATCGAACAATTTTCCTGCCATGCTAAGCATTCACAATGTAACTAGTACTTTTGGGTGTTATGGAAAATGTATGAAGTAAAAAGTGCAATGTTTTCTTTAGGAATGTAGTTAGTAAAAGTTGTCAAAAATATAAATAGTAAAGTACAGATACCCCCCCAAAAGTACTTAAGTAGTACTTTCAAGTATTTTTTTATTAACCCAATTAATCCCTTATTTTTCCCAGACATGAAAATATCCAAATCTTGTGTCATTAGTAAGCATTTGAAATAATCAATCATTATTTTGTTTTACATTTTCATGGAAAAGTAGGTGAAAAGTGTGTTTTATGGTCGGTCACAATAACGTCATGAATACTGAATAAACATATTGTTACGGTTTTCTTCCGTTGAAGGAGAGTCGGACCAAAATGCAGCGTGGTTAATTCGATACATGTTTAATAACGAATAAACACGACAAATACAAAACAACAAACGGACCGTGAAAACCTATACAGCCTATCTGGTGAAAAACAAAACACTGAGACAGGAACAATCACCCACGAAACACTCAAAGAATATGGCTGCCTAAATATGGTTCCCAATCAGAGACAACGAGAATCACCTGCCTCTGATTGAGAACGCCTCAGGCAACCATAGACTTTGCTAGAACACCCCACTAAGCCACAATCCCAAAACCTACGAAAAACCCCCATACATAAACACAACACAAAATAAACCCATGTCACACCCTGGCCTGACCAAATACATATAGAAAACACAAAATACTAAGACCAGGGCGTGACACATATTTCTCCTATGCAGGCATGAAAATTCTTATATATCCCAACCCAGTTATTAACACATTTAAAACTCTGTCTGTCACTGGCAGTCCCCAGCATTGCTACTAGAATGCCCCATCACATTCTAGTGTGACTATTTTACATATCAAAAACCCTTATACAACACCGATATGTACACTGAGAGCAAAAACCAAAAAACATCAACGTATTTCAACATTGTTACTTTACTGTAACATACATTGTAACAGTGTTACTTTAGTGGAATATGTATTGTAACATTAATATTGTAACATTTGAACTTGTACTTTAGTGCAATATTCATTGTCATTGTGACATTTTAGTGAAACATTCACTAACAACTGTATAGCAGTCGTGTGATTCATTCACATTGAACATAAAGGTAACACTAAGGATAGAGGTAGCCTGTAGAATATGCATTCAAGTAGAGGCCTACACTGAACCAAGTAAATACACATAAAATAAAATATATATTACACACACACACACACACACACACACACACACACACACACACACACACACACACACACACACACACACACATTACAGAGGTAGGCTTCAGAACCAAGTGCACGATTAGTTTGTGCATCACTATTTTGAACTACGATCAGTCAGACCTACTGTCATTCCGTGGCTCAGTGGTTTCGTGCCAAACTTTTGTATAAGAGACTGTGCCACTATCCATGAGAAGGTGAGCAGTTTGATGGTCCCTCCCATAACATCTCTGTAAAATAAATGTCTGTTTATGAGTACATTGTTGAAAGACCATGCAAAGATGGGCCACCACCACTTCTTAGACCTGAAGGAGATTTGGTATCTTGAAACCTGTTGGTTGTGAAGCTCAACACCACCCATGTGTATTGGTTGATGCATTTTGATTGTGGGACTTTGTCAAAAGGCACGTCGCTCCTTGTTCCATCTCTTGACAGAGGTCTCACTGTATTTCTCCTTCATGTTTGTGCAACTGTGACAATGTTATTGTCTTTGCAACGGACCAGCAACTTGTCTCCTTGAGGTCAGAACCTCAGAGGTTCCCCAGG